>NC_057806.1:248111940-248152570 GCF_018294505.1 Triticum aestivum | reverse complement strand
AAAAAGAGCGCAAAAAAAAAAGCAGCGCAAAAAAAAGAGCGAAAAAAAAAATTCAGAGTGTGCTTTTCCCTTGTTTACGTGCCGTGCCGTGATTTTGTTGGTGTTCTAGGCTCGCGTCTCTAGCACAGTCTAGCCTAGGACCAGCACAGTACCGTCGTTGAGCGTTTATTCAACTTTGCATCTCTGAATTGATTATTGATGACCCTTTTTGCTACCATACTATAAGCCTTCCCAGCTCCACATACATCTACGTCGTGTGTTTGACTCTCCCTGGTAATCGCTCTATCCAAGCTTTGAGAGTTTTTGACTACAACGGTTGCCGATCACCGCCTGCTGCTGGGTAAGAACTGGTAAGAATTTGAGATTTGCTTGACGGATTTGTGATACACCACCACCACTTCTTAGTAGTCTGTAGGATCATATTCTTGTGTGTTTCTATTGCTGCTAACCATGCCAGGATCACAAGCCGACGAGATTGACTGGGAGAATTTATCGAACAAGGAGCTTCATGATAAGTTTCAGCAAATGATGACTGAACAGGTGCAAGATGTGCTGAACAATTTTGAAGAGGCCATGGAGAAGATCACTGGCCTTGAGAAGACGTTCGAAACAAAGCTCGATAACAAGTTTAATGAATTGCTCGCGCGTCTTCCACCACCACCACCCGCTGCACCTAACGCACCTCTCCAACAACAACAACAACGACTACCTCCACGTCACGAAGCAGACCTCCGCCGAGCAAGCCGTGTTCCTCTTGCGTTTGGCCAAACTGTTGGTGCTGCTGTTGATACTTCTGTGGCTCCTGCTGCTGATGCGGAGGAGGATGATTATGTGGGAGATTATGAGGATGAGGTTGATCAAAATCAACACTACGTGCAGCCACCTATACCACCACCAGCAGGTCGACCTCAGGTATATATTCGTAATGGTAGGCCTGCACCACCACCTCAGGTACGAGATGATGTCCATATTCCTAAACTGAAATTGAATATTCCACCATTTGAGGGTAGATATGTTCCTGATATATATCTTACTTGGGAGTTAGAAACTGAACAACGATTTACATGTTTACAATATCCTGAGGAGAGACGAGTTGCTGCTGCTGTTTGTGCTTTCACTAGTTTTGCATGTGTATGGTGGTCTGAACATTGTAGATTATATCCTATTCCAACTACTTGGGCTGTTTTGAAAACTGCTATGCGTACGCGTTGGGTTCCACCATATTATCAACGTGAATTGCTTCAAAAATTGCAGCGTTTAAGACAAGGGAAAAATTCTGTAGAAGAATATTATCAGGAATTACAAACTGGCATGATTAGATGTGGTATTGTTGAGGAGAATGAAGCTATGCTTGCACGTTTTCTGGATGGATTAAATAGAGAGATTCAGACCATTCTAGACTATAAGGAGTATACTAATATCACTCGTTTATTCCATCTTGCTTGTAAAGCTGAACGTGAAGTGCAGGATCGACAAGCATTGGGGCGAACTAACTTTTCTGCAGGCCGACCTTCATCATGGACACCACGTGCATCTTCTACTTCAACTGCACCTGATAGAGGCAAAGGTGTCCCGTCTTTCGATGAGATGGTGGATTTCGCTTTGGTGGAAGTCGACTTTGACGATCCGACTACGAACGTGCGAGGACGTCGCGCCTTAGCAATCGCTAAACCAACTCCGAGAGGTTATTGACCACGCCGGAGCACGATCAACCTGACCACGAGGGTCTGTTTC
This sequence comes from Triticum aestivum, assembly GCF_018294505.1. Lineage (NCBI taxonomy): Eukaryota > Viridiplantae > Streptophyta > Magnoliopsida > Poales > Poaceae > Triticum > Triticum aestivum. Next base: position 248,150,836 of record NC_057806.1, on the reverse strand, counting down.
CTGCAAGCAAACGAAGAACAAGCAAGAAACTAAGATTGCAATCTGGATATTGCGAATATAAGATGAAAGTTTTATTGATCAAGGTGGGGTTCTGTGACGCCTTTGTCTGGTCGTTGAACACAAACGAAGTACGTGAAGTTGCAGCTATGGCGAACTTTTAATCTAAACAAAACCCAAAGTCTAAACGATGCCCTAAGGGCTGTATATATGGAGGAAGAGGGGGGGAATTTCGTGGCCCTTGGTGGAGGGGTCTGAAATCAACCCTATCTCTTGTTTCCCCACACATACGGACTCTAAAAATAGCCTATACTTATGTATTTCGAAATTACATGGGCCTGGCCCAATAATAAGGTGACGCAGCACCTAAAATAGCCTCGGGACGAAATTTATGAAGTGGCATCTTGTATATTTCGTCCAAGGCTTCATGCACCCATTATGGTGGCTTCAAAGTCCTGAAATCATCACTTGTAACTCCGTTCTTGTTTCCCTTGCGCATGCCATCATCTCCATGCTTGTTCTTGCTCCAATGTTCATCCTTCTCCAAGCTAGGCCCTTCATTTGTAAGCAAAACAAATGTATCCAATTTAGGCAGCATCATATTCTCATGAACATTAGAATCATTACCAAGAAACGAAAGTACCTGGTAATTTAGTTGGCGTGCACGAGCTCTAGTAATTGGTCCAGTATGTATAGTAGCAGGGGCTGTGGGTGTAACAATTGTATTGATGTCCTCATCAATGTATATCTTGAATAATCATCAACAATGACGAAGCCATAGAGACAAGCAGTAGTAGTAAGAGTTGAGTAGTGAGTGGGACTGAAGAGGTCCATGTGTAGTAGTTCAAAGGGTTGAGTCATTGTCATGATTGTGTTCGAGGGATGCTTGGCCCTCGTCATCTTTCCAGCTTCGCAGGCATCGCATAAGTGGTCCTTCTTGAACTTGACGCCCTCGATGCCTATGATATGTTTCTTCTTTGCAAGAGTGTGCAAATTCCTCATGCCAACATGCCCTAGCCTCCGATGCCAGAGCCAGCATTCTGAAGCTTTTGCAAGAAGACATATGGCGAGCTGTGGTCCCGCTGAGAAATCTACCATGTACAAATCATCTTTCCGATACCCTTCAAAGACTAGAGACTTGTCAGATTCCATAAGAACGAGGCAACGATATTTTCCAAATATCACAATCATGTTCAAATCGCAAAGCATTGAGATGGACATTAAGTTGAAACCAAGGGATTCAACAAGCATCACTTTATCCATGTGCTAATCCTTTGAGATTGCAACTCTACCTAGACCCAATACCTTGCTTTTGCTAGTATCAGCAAATGTGATGTGACTTTTGTCAGATGGACGTAAGGTTGAGTCCATGAGAAGACTTTGCTTGCCAGTCATGTGATTAGTACATCCACTATTAATAATCCATTCTGAAGCAGCTGGTTCCATAGCCTACAGTACAGTTAGGGGGATAGGCTTCACGAAGAGAATTGTGAAGCATAAACATTTGACGAGCAAGTGGATTATGAAAGCTTATATCAAGGTTAGGACTGATAGGGCAAGTAGCAAGTGACTCAGGAACAAAATACATAATAAGACCATTTGGGCATTTGATCTTGCGCCCTACAAGATGTTTAAGGTCCCCAGCAATAGCTTCAGATGCATTTGATTTTCGGCTGGAGACCCTTCCCTGCAAAAGAGAGTTAAGCTTTCTTAGCCACCCACATCTTCAAGGGTGGCTTCGAAGCAATGAGTCTAAGTGCAGCATCTGAGAACTTTGGCTTTGGAGCCCTAGCAAATAGTCTTGCAGGTGGACAATAGTACTCATAAGAATAAGCAGAGTAGTTCTTGGTCTTATGAACATGGCGATTTGATGAAACACACTCATGTTCATAGGCCTAAGTATGGTTTCCCTGCAAAACATTTGCGTTAGCGCGACTCAGGTGAGTCCTCTATCTGTATGAAGCCTTTGGACCATATGAAGCCTGTGGTCTGGGGTTTGTCTTCTTCACTTGTGGTGTCATGACGACATTCACAGGAAGATTCTCCAGACACTTCTTTGGCACCCAGACTTTCTTCATAGGTGGCCCATTCCTGCAGTTAGTACCAATATACCTGGCAAACACTTCACATTCTGATTCTTAAACAGTTTATAGTTTGCATCAAAGGATTCATCAATGACAATGGGATTAGTACAAGTGAAGCCAGATAGGGTGGATGGATCCATTGAAGGTTCCTTTGCAGCAACCCATGTGGTTTTGGGGTACTGCTCAGGTTTCCAGTAAGAGCCATCAGCATTCATTTTCCTTTCGAACCCAACACCCTCTTTCCTAGGGTTTGGGTTCAGGATCTACCTTTTGAGGACATCACATAGTGTCTAATGCCCTTTGAGACTTTTGTACATCCCTGTTTCAAGCAATGTCTTCAACCTAGCATTTTCATTAGCAATAGCAGTGGTATCCTCAGCGGAGGGGTTAGTTACCACATCAATAGTTGAAGATATTGCAACAGTAGCAGCAGTAGAACATCCAACAACAGAAGTAGCGTTGTCACGCTCAATGCATTTAAGAAATGGTGGTTCAAATCCTTCCTGAGCGGAACTGATCTGTTTGGCGCGAAGTGACTCGTTTTCCTTTTGAAGATCTTCATGAGCCGCTCTCAATTTCTCAAGATCTTGCTTCCTTTGAAGATAATCATAGGAAAGCTTTTCATGAGTTGTTGAGAGCGTTTCATGACGACTTTCAAGTTCCTCATACTTAACATGAAGATTTTTAATGTCTTTAATTAAGGACTGAGATCGAGTCATTTCAGCATCTAACAGGTCATCGCTTTTGTCTGACAGTTTTTGAATATGTTCCATAGCTTTCTGTTGTTCAGTTGCAATTCTCGCAAGTGTTTTGTAGCTGGGTTTGGAACCACAATCAGAGTCATCTTCACTGGATGTTTGATAGTGAGTAGTGCGTGAGTTTACCTTGGCACCGCGTGCCATGAAGCAGTAGGTGGGAGCGAAGTTGTCCTTATTATCAACATCGGCGTCGGTGACGAAGTCATTGTCTTCAATGTTGAAGATGGACTTGGCAATGTAGGTTGTAGCCAGAGTTGCAACGCCAGAATCGGACTCCTCCTCAGACTCCACCTCCGCCTCCTCAGAAGCAGACTCCTCCTCTGAATCCATTTCCTTGCCAACAAATGCACGAGCCTTGCCAGATGAGCTCTTCTTGTGTGATGAAGACTTCGAGGAAGACTTGGAAGAAGACTTTGAGTATTTCTTCTTCTTCTTGTCGTCAGAATCATATTCCTTGCCCTTCTTCTTCTTGTTATTCTCATTGTCCCACTGTGGACACTGAGAGATGTAGTGACCAGGTTTCTTGCACTTGTGGCATGTTCTCTTCTTGTAGTCATGACCAGAAGCTTCATCATTCCTTGAGCTGGATCGTGAGGACTTTCTGAAGCCTTTCTTCTTGGTGAATTTCTGGAACTTCTTCACAAGCATAGCAAGCTCCTTTCCAATGTCTTCAGGATCATCAGAACTGTAGTCAAATTCTTCTTCAGGTGAGGAAACAACTTTTGCCTTCAGAGCACGAGTTCGCCCATAGTTGGGACCGTAGATGTCTCTTTTCTCAGAAAGCTGAAACTCATGTATGTTGAGCCTTTCAAGTATGTCAGACGGATCGAGGCTTTTGAAGTCAGGGCGTTCTTGAATCATCAGGGCTAGGGTGTCAAACGAGCTGTCAAGTGATCTCAGGAGTGTCTTGACGATTTCATGCTTGGTGTTCTTAGTAGCGCCGAGAGCTTGAAGCTCATTTGTGATGTCAGTGAGTCGATCAAACGTGAGCTGAACATTCTCATTGTCGTTTCTCTTGAAGTGGTTGAAGAGGTTGCGAAGGACACTGATCCTTTGATCTCTCTGGGTTGAGACGCCCTCGTTGACCTTGGAGAGCCAGTCCCAGACTAGCTTAGATGTTTCCAGAGCACTCACATGGCCATACCGCCCTTTGGTCAAATGACCACAGATGATGTTCTTGGCAGTGGAGTCCAGTTGAACGAACTTCTTGACATCAGCAGCAGTGACACCTTCACCAGCCTTGGGGATGCCATTCTTGATGACATACCAGAGGTCAACATCAATGGCTTTAACATGCATGCGCATCTTATTCTTCCAGTAGGCATATTCAGTTCTATCGAAGACGGGGCACGCAGCGGAGACTTTGATTATCCCTGCAGTCGACATAGCTAAAACTCCAGGTGGTTAAACCGAATCACATAGAACAAGGGAGTACCTTGCTCTAATACCAATTGAAAGTGCTAGTGATCGACTAGAGGGGGGTGAATAGGTGATTTTTATGAAAGTCTTCAATACATGGAAGTTTCGAAGACAAACAATAGAAATAAACCTATTACCATACAACGGAAGGTAGACTACACTAGGCAAGCCATAGTCAAGTATTCAATGAAGTGAAAGTACAAAGACTAATAGCAACTAGGCAGTATGGATCAGGATGGAAGATAGTATGAAGCCAATCAGAACAAGCAGTCGCTAAGTGAAGACAGAAGATAATGCAGACATGCAATGACTTCACAAGGACCAACTGCAAATAAAGAGATGGGAAGGATAGAACCAAAAGCTCGTTGAAGACAATGATTTGTTGGACCAGTTCCAATTGTTGTGACAACTGTACGTCTGGTTAGGGAGGCTGAGATTTAACTCACAAGACCATGTCTTCACCTTATTCCCCTTGAGCTAAGGACACCCAGTCCTCGCCCAATCACTCTGGTAAGTCTTCAAGGTAGACTTCCAAACCTTCACAGACTTTGTTCACCGGCGATCCACAATGACTCTTGGATGCTCAGAACACGACGCCTAACCAGCTAGAGGATTCACAGTCCTCAAGTGTAGTAAGTCTTCAGATCACACAGACAGGAAGACTTCAGTGATGCCTAACACTCTTTGGCTCTGGGTGTTTAGGGCTTTGTCCTCGCAAGGATTTCTCTCTCAAAGGCTTCGAGGTGGGTTGCTCTCAAACGACAAAAGCCGTGCACTAACTCTGAGCAGCCAACCAATTTATGGTGTAGGGGGTGGGCTATTTATAGCCACTAGGCAACCCGACCTGATTTGTCTGAAATGACCCTGGGTCACTAAGGAACTGACACGTGTTCCAACGGTCAGATTTCAAACACACACGGCAACTTTACTTGAGCTACAAGAAAAGCTGACTTATCCAGCTTTGGATAAGATTTGCTCTCATTGTCTTTGCTCGAAGACATAGGATTTTGGTTAAGCATCACTTCAGTCATTCTGACTGGTTCCCTTGGACCCCACTTAACAGTATGGTAGTTCCTATGACTCAACAAAGAAGAAAACGAAACAATGAAACAACTAAGTCTTCGCGCTCCATAGTCTTCACACAATGTCTTCTCTTGTCATAGTCTTTAATGTGAATACCTTCACATACCACCTTTGTCTTCAATGTCTTCATACATTTTAGGGGTCATCTCTGGTAGGTAAACCGAATCAGTGAGGGACTTCTACCTGTGTTATCCTGCAATTCTCAAAAACACATTAGTCTCTCAACCAGGTTTGTCGTCAATACTCCTAAACCAACTAGGGGTGGCACTAGATGCACTTACAGATCCGGCATTAGCAAATGGCACAACATTAGATGGTAAGGACCGACGGGACTGGGCCGTTAACACGGTCCTCCGTATCTTCGAAAACACGTCCCCTGCAGAATCATTTCTCTGGCTATATCATGAACGGTAAATCAAGTAAACAACCACGCATACATTGATTGTCTTTCAGATTTCGACATCATTCGTAAGTTCATGGCTTTCTTAATATGTAGGAATCATTGGATATTGGTATTCATTGTTCCAAACAAGAACACAATTTACTATATCGATTCTCTTAGAGAGTCAACAAACGCTCAGGATCTGACGCATGTTCAACAATTCTTGGATAGGTATTAAATTCTATGTTGAAATTAATTTGCATTCATATCTGGTTCAATAATTGATGTTGTCAAAATTCAACATCATTTGCATTGTGCTCGCATTGTGGAAAACTAAACTAGGGAACCTGTTCAAGACGAAATAACCCGTGCAGCTTGAGATCGTTTCTCCGGTAACACACCAAAATCCATTATTTTCGGAAAATTTATCCAACAGTCTGCAAATACCTTTCCTTACGCTAGTCAAATGTTCAAGCTTCTAAATAAACCTATTTCTATTTTGTCCAAAGAAAAAATAATACATCTAACACGGGTTAGGTTGTTCCTAATAGGACAAATACATGACTAATTTTGTACAAAAAATTTCAGTGTCCTCAGCAAGAAGCAGGGACCAACCTTTGTGGATACTATGTTTGCAGACACATGATCTCCATCTACAAATCTCACTAGTGATAATGAAGATTTCACCATGCGTTCTCCTGAAACATTGAGTAGGAGTTAGCCGCTAAACATATAATGCATGGATCCATTGTTTTCCATCTGATGAGGTCTTCGTATTTCGTACACTATGATTAATTATGTAATGCATATATGTGTGGACAATTCATTGGAATTTAGCTACCATATGTTCAATTGCAATTGTTGCGGAATCTGATGAATGTTCTTCCTGTGGACACTATTTGTTCAATTGAATATTGTGGCAAATTTGCTTTTTGCGTGCCGATTCAAAATGGGATATTTTTTATTTGTTCAATTGAATATTGTGGCGAATTTTCTTTTTACGTGCCGATTCAAAATGGGATACTTTTGTTTTAACTTGGCAATTGCTCCGCACACGGTTCAACTAAATGAGTGTGTGAAATCCACATCGGAAAGCATAAGTCAATCATAGCGGAACCGACGGTGATACACAGCAGATTGCAAACGATTTTTACCGCTACTACGTGTGCATAGGTTCTCCGGAACCGTTTGTGATATCGCGTTATCACGCACGAGAATTGGGAGTAAACCGTGCCCAATGCAAAATACAATCCCAGTCGTAATTTTTTCAGGAAATGTGTGGGATCCCAAACGAAAAGCACACATCACTGTTGCGGCAACCGTTGGTGATACCTAACAAATCACAAACGGTCTACAACACTTGAATGTGTGCAAAGGGGCTCCTGAATCGTTTGTGATAGAACATTATCGCAGACGCTAATTGTTGGAACACGTGTGCGATGGAGTCTAGCATGGCAGACGGGTTACGCAGAAAACTCGTGTGCGATGGGGCACAAATAGCACACGGTTCATATGTTGGCCCGTGTGCCTTACATACTATTTCCCAAACGGTTCGTTACGACAGACCGTATGGTTTCACTACGTCATTAGAAACGCTTAATCACCGAGATCACACGTGCGAAAGAATTTAGTGTGTGCTGCATCGCACACGATTACATTTTGGAAGGCCTCTGGATCACTGCCTCATATCCCCGACAGTTTCTGGGTCGTGTGGGAAGGGCACCCTATCGCGCACATTCACTTGGCAACGGTTCCAAATGTCGTCGCGGAAAGGGGTTAAAACCGTTTGTTTAGGACCGACGCGCACCAGTGACACAAGGTGTTCCTCCGGTATTCAGGAGTTGCATAATCTCATAGTCTGAGGAACATGTATAAGTCATGAAGAAAGCAATAGCAATAAACTAAACGATCATAGTGCTAAGCTAACGGATGGGTCTTGTCCATCACATCATTCTCTAATGATGTGATCTCGTTCATCAAATGACAACACATGTCTATGGCTAGGAAACATAACCATATTTGATTCACGAGCTAGTCACATAGAGGCATACTAGGGACACTTTGTTTGTCTATGTATTCACACATGTACTAAGTTTCCATTTAATACAAATCTAGCATGAATAATTGTAACACCCCGGATGTAACTTTCCATATTTGTAACTCCGACTCTTGCCATTTTCGGTGATGTGATATGATATACCCTTCGTGGTTGGGTTTTGTCTTCGTTTTGAGCTTTGTTCATGTCATGCATTTCATATCATGTCATCATGTGCATCTCATTTGCATTCATGTTCATCTCATGCCTCCGGTCATTTTCCCCGTTGTCCGTTTCACAATCCGACACTCCCACATGCACCCGTTGCACCCTCTAATCTTGTCTCGTGAGCGGGAGAAAAACGTTCTCGGAATGGGCCCAGATTTGTCAAGTGGCCTTGGTACATCACCGGTAGACCGCCTGTCAAATTTCATTCCATTTGGAGGTCGTTTGATACCCCAACGGTTAACCGGGTAACTGTCAAAGCCTCTTTTGTGTTGCAGCCCAACACCCCTCCTAAACAGCCCAATAACCCATCTAAACCCCTCCATGCTCTCCGTCGTTGGATCATGATTGTGTGGGAGAAAACCGCACCTCGTTTGGACTCTCCTAGCTCCCTCTACCTATATAAGTGCATCCCTCTCCTCCAAATCCAGGCAAAAAACCCTAAAACTCCTCCCCCGCCGCCACCGGACACGTCCGGATCCCGCCGGACAAATCGTGCCGCCGCCCCACGCCAATCCCTGCCTGCCACGTGGCACCGCTCACCGGCCGCCGCCGCGAGCCGCTCGGCCCGCGAGGGGGACGCGCGAGCCCGAGCCACCCCGAGCCGCTCCTCCCGTTGTTCCCTTGTGCGCCCTCACCGGTCAACGTCGCCCGTCCGCCATTCGCCTCCTCCGGCCGCCGTGTGTCTCCTCCATCGGTGTCATGCTCCGCCTCTGCCACCGCACACCCCAACTCCGGCCGTCGCCCGCCTCCATTGAGCCCCACCGGAGGCGTGCGACCCCGCCGCCTCGACTCCGCGCCGCCCTCTGCCGTCACCGTCTCCGGCCGGCGCCGCCCCCGCAGCCTCCGGCTCTAGCCGGCCCCGTCCTCGCCGGCGTCTTCTTCGGCAAGTCCCGGCAGTTCCAGCGAGCTCCCCGGCGAACTCTGGTCATCATCGTTATCCCTGCCGGGTCAACCCTAGATCCGGAGTAAATTTCGTCAAAGTCCTCAAACTGCATCATTTGTATGCCACCTTTGTCATGCCATATCTCGATGACCGTAGCTCCAAATCATACATATGATATGTCGAAATGTTCACCTCGTTAATCCCTTCATGTTAGTTGCATTTGCATGCATATTACTATTAATTTTGATGCCATTATCATCATTGCAAGAGTGCTATAAAATGTTAACTGCCGGTTCTTAACAGAACATGGTGATTTGTCATTTTTCGTTGCATTTTGTGTGTGCATACTATGAGCATGATGTCTACATGTGTTTTGAACTGCATCATGCCATCTTTATAGAGGTGGAAGTCTTATAGTTTTAGGAGCTATGTGGTGACTAGAACAAGCATGCAAAGTAGGCTTCATAATGTTGCTGATTTCAGACACTTGGTGTTTTTGCCAAGTCATTTCCCTGATGTTATTTTGATGCCATGTAAACTTGTTGCTAACATGAGATCCATGCTTATTTTGAGTTACTTCATTAAGGATGTTTTGAACATATGGCTTTTCGATATCCATTCATGCCTCTGGTTGAAATTATAGAGTACTCTACCATGTCATTTTCTTGCTCTACTTTTGTCAAATATTATTCCTGGCAGATTGTTAACATGTTATTCAACTTTGCCATGGGTGTTGTTAGTGATCCATGTACCCTATGAGCTTTCCCTTGCCATGTTTAGCTTAATGAACATGTCTTATTACTGTTGGTATGCTTGTGCTGTCATGAAATGCTTTATGGTGAGTGGCATGAGCTTGCAAAGTCGCTATCATGAATCTGTTTATGCCATGCTCTATTTTTCTTCCAAGTCTAAAACTGTTAATATAACTTGCCATGTTTGTATGGGTTCCATCATATCGTCTGTGCCTTTTTGGCTCATGTTCAGTAAGGGAGTTTTTTTAAGTGTGTTTAGTAGAAGCATGCCATGCCTTTGTTTGGCATGATATGTTCCTGTAGCATGTTGTTTGCTTGCTCTAAACTTTTCTTCCTGATGTTGTTTTGGACATGTTAGTATTTTCACCAAGTATGTGAAACTGATATCTTTTGCACTTTTCACATGCTTGTTTGAACCTGTTCTATTGTGATTTGGCTGTAGCTTAGTGTTCATGTTTTGTCAAGCATCTCTTGCACATCACTGCCATATGCTTTGTTGCTATGTTGGAGTGAAGTATCTTAGTTCCTTGTTGCATTCTAAGTGCTCTCAAGCTGTTAATCGCAGATTTGCATCATCCTTGTCTTGCTTGTCATTTGCAAACTGTGCATCCGTTTCCAGTGATCCTTATATCGATTTCGAACGAAATCGCCTCATCTTTCCAGCGGCATACTTGGTTTGTCAAGTTGATGCCTTGGTAATTCTTTCCATTCCGGAGCACTTATATGCATTGCATATCATATCTTGCATATCATGCCATGTATTGCATCATGTTGCTTGTGCATTACACCGTGATTGATGGTTGTTCCGTTTATTGTGTTCTTGCTTTGGGTAGAGCCGGGAGAGGACTACGTGAACGAGGAACCTGTTGAGTACGCTAATGAGGAGCAAGCTTTCGACAACTCTAAGAACATTGCAGGCAAGTTGACCATACCCTCGATATCACTTCTATCTTTGCTTGCTAGTTGTTCGCTCTATCGCTATTCGCGCTACCTACCACTTGTTTATCATGCCTCCCATATTGTCATGTCAAGCCCCTAACCCACCTTCCTAGCAAACCATTGTTTGGCTATGTTACCGCATTTGCTCAACCCCTCTTATAACGTTGCTAGTTGCAGGTGAAGTTGAAGTTTGTTCCATGTTGGAACATGTAGATGTTGGGATATCACGTTATCTCTTATTTAATTAATGCATCTATATACTTGGTAAAGGGTGGAAGGCTCGGCCTTTTGCCTGGTGTTTTGTTCCACTCTTGCCGCCCTAGTTTCCGTCATACGGTGTTATGTTCCTTGATTTTGCGTTCCTTACGCAGTTGGGGTTATGGGACCCCCTTCGCTTTGAATAAAACTCCTCTATCAAGGCCCAACCTTGATTTTACATTTTCCTACCTAAACCTTTCCCTTGGGTTCTGCAGACCCGAGGGTCATCTTTATTTTAACCCCCCCTCCCCGGGCCAATGCTCCTCTAAGTGTTGGTCCGAACTGAGTAGACTGCGGGGCCACCTCAGGGAAACTTGAGGGCTGGTTTTACTCGTAGGATGTCTCATCCGGTGTGCCCTGAGAACGAGATATGTGCAGCTCCTATTGGGATTTATCGGCCCAGTTGGGTGGCTTTGCTGGTCTTGTTTTACCATTGTTGAAATATCTTGTAACCGGGATTCCGAGACTGATCGGGTCTTTCCGGGAGAAGGAATATCCTTCGTTGACCGTGCGAGCTTGTGATGGGCTAAGTTGGGACTCCCCTGCAGGGTATAAACTTTCGAGAGCCATGCCCGCGGTTATGTGGCAGATGGGAATTTGTTAATATCCGGTTGTAGAGAACTTGACACTTGACTTAATTAAAAAGAATCAACCGCTTGTGTAGCCGTGATGGCCTCTTTTCGGCGGAGTCCTGGAAGTGAACACGGTCTTGGGTTATGTTTGAACGTAAGTAGTTTCAGGATCACTTCTTGATCACTTATAGCTTTTCGACCGTTGCGTAGCTTCTCATCTTAGTCTTATTTGTGCATGGTATCCACCATATTTTCTTAGCGCTTGCTGCAGCTCCACCTCATTACCTTATCCTACCCATAAGCTTAAATAGTCTTGATGTCGCGGGTGTGAGATTGTTGAGTCCTCGTGACTCACAGATACTTCCAAGCAGTTGCAGGTGCCGATGATACTAGTGCAGGTTATGCTACCGAACTCAAGTGGGAGTTCGACAAGGACCTTGGCCGTTACTATGTGTCGTTCCCTGATGATTAGTAGTGGAGCCCAGTTGGGACGATCGGGGATCTAGAATTTGGGGTTTATCTTCCTTTTCTTTTGGATTTGAGCGTAGACGGTCTATGAGTGTTTTTGGATGATGTATGAATTATTTATGTATTGTGTGAAGTGGCGATTGTAAGCCAACTCTTTATCCCTTTATTTTTCAGTACATGGGATTGTGTGAAGATTACCCCTCTTGCGACAAAACCACCATGCGGTTATGCCTCTAAGTCATGCCTCGACACGTGGGAGATATAGCCGCATCGTGGGCGTTACAATAATAAACATTTATCATGATATAAAGAAATATAAATAACAACTTTATTATTGCCTCTAGGGCATATTTCCTTCAGATGTTAGTGCTTGAAGTTATATCTTTAGATCTTGCAATCGAATCTCTTAGTTTCTTATTTTATCACTAGTTTAGTCTATAAAAGAAAACTACAAAAATGGAATTGAGGTTGCCTCATATGCTTCATCTTTGTAATGTCTTTCGTCAAAATAAGGATTCCGATAATTGTGCCAAAGTGTTAGAAGAAGAATGCATTAAAATGTTTGGCACTAAAACTTTGTATGATGAGCATGATTGCAATGTTGTTAGTAAGAATTCCTTGAATATCCACGATGATAATGATATGCAAAGCTACAAGCTTGGGGATGCTATGTTTGATGAAGATGATATTTTTTGTCCCCCAAGTTTTGACGAGCAAATTTATTATGATGATAGAATGCCTCCTATTTATGATGATTATATTGATGAAAGTGGATTTGGAGAGGTCATGACTTTATTTAATGATTATTCCACTATTTCGGAAGAGGTCCCAATTGATTATGAGAACAAAGTTGCTATATATGATGATTATTGTGATGACATGTATGCCATAAAGAATAATGATAACTGATAATCCCCAAGTGCAGGGAATCATCGTAGCAATTCCCAAAGGTAGAAGTGATAAGTATGGAGTGTTGAACCCACAAGGAGCTAAAGGTAAGATCAATATTCTCTCAAGCCCTATTTGCCACTGATACGACTCTACGTACACCGAACGTTTGCTTCCAACTAGAAACGAGAAATAAAACTATGTTGTGGGTATGAAGAGGATAACTTTGCATGATATCGGAGAGCTAAAATATAAAAGTAGGTTATGTTATCATAAAGTTGGAATATATTACTAAATATTATAAATAGAGAGTGTGGAATAATGATGGGTCGGTGTGCGGAATTTTCCTAGGAAATTGTTAACAAGACCGATAGTCGTCATTGCAATTTCATATGAGGGAGAGGCATCAGCTAACATACTTTCTCTTCTTGGATCATATGCACTTATGATTGGAACTCTAGCAAGCATCCGCAACTACTAAAGATCATTAAGGTAAAACCCAACCATAGCATTAAAGCATCAAGTCCCCCTTATGCCATACGCAACAACCCCCTTACTCGGGTTTATGCGTCTGTCACTCAAGCAACCCACTAGAAGCGGATCATGAACGTATTGCAACACCCTATAGCGGGAATCCCTCACGCTTGCGCGACACGGAGGGCACAATAGGAAAGCACCAAAATAAAACATACAACTCGTACCAATCTAGATGATCAATCAACCCATAGACAAAGGATATCTCTACTCAAAACATCATAGGACGGCAACACATCATTGGATCATAATATGTGGCATAAAGCACCATGTTCAAGTAGGGATTACAGCGGGGTGTGGGAGAGTTCAGCGCATAAAAGAGATGAGGATGGTGATGCTGATGAAGACGGTCACCGCGGCAATGATTCCCCTCCCGATGGCACTCCGGCGCCACCGAGAGAGAGGAGGAGAGGTTCTCCCCCTTGTGCTTCCTCCTCCATGGCCTCCCCCTGGATGGGGAGAGGTTCCCCCTCTGGTCCTTGGCCTTCATGGTGATGATGGCCCCTCCGAGATCCTCCTCCATGCCCTCTGGTGATGATGCCCCCCTCCGGCGGGGTGTGAGAGAGGTCCTAGATTGATTTCTCGTGGCTACAGAGGCTTGCCACGGCGGAACTTCCGATCTAGGTTATTTTCTAGGGGTTTCTGTATTTATAGGAATTTTTGGCGCCAGTTTCACATCAGGGGGTCTTCGAGTCGTCCACGAGATAGGGGCCCATGCCCAGGGGGGTGGGGCGCGCCCCCCACCCTCGTGGACGGCTGGCCCAACTCTTTTACTCCGGGGGCTTCTTTTTGTGCATAAAAAATCAGCAAATATTGGCACGTCAATTGGACTCCGTTTGGTATTCCTTTTCTGCAATACTCAAAAACAAGGGAAAATAGAAACTGGCACTGGGCTCTAGGTTAATAGGTTAGTCCCAAAAATCATATAAAATAGCATATAAATGCATATAAAACATCTAAGATGGAAAATATAATAGCATGAATACTTCATAAATTATAGATACATTGGAGACGTATCAGCATCCCCAAGCTTAATTCCTGGTCGTCCTCGAGTAGGTAAATGATAAAAGAAATAATTTATGAAGTGTGAATGGTAGCAAGTGCATAAGTTTCATCAATGATAGTTCCAATCACTTTTTCTAGCATCATTATGTATCATAACAGTAGCTCAACTCATGAAACTTCTCATGATCAAGTAACAAGCTATTCACATGTTAAAGTATAGATCATAAAATTTCTTGAAAACTAACAAACCATGCTCTTAGTCATCAAACAATTGCAATTCATCTTATTTTCGGGAAGGGTCTATGTAAGAGCTTTGATTCAGCAAACTCCACATACTCAACTATCATTTAATCTTTCACAATTGCTAACACTCATGTGATATTTATGGGTTCAAAGTTTTAATCGGACACAGAGAAAGATAGGGGCTTATAGTTTCTCCTCCCAACCTTTTACCTCAAGGGTAATGTCAACAATAATAATTTATGAGAACCTACATCCAAGTGGATATATATGTCCGGATTGATACAACACAAAGTGCTTGCCAAAGGAAAAAGTGTAAAAAGGAAAGGTGATCCACCATGACTCTTGTATAAGGGTAGAAGATAAAAGTAAAAGATAGGCCCTTCGCAGAGGGAAGCAGAGGTTGTCATGCGCTTTTATGGTTGGATGCACAAAATCTTAATGCAAAAGAACGTCACTTTATATTGCCACATGTGATATGGACCTTTATTATGCAGTCTGTCGCTTTTATTTCTTCCACATCACAAGATCGTATAAAGCTTATTTTCTCCATATTAATAGATCATACATATTTAGAGAGCAATTTTTATTGCTTGCAACAATGACAACTTACTTGAAGGATCTTACTCAATCCATAGGTATATATTGATAGAGGCGAGGGTCCCGATCTTTCGATGAGATGATATCTATCAATTTGGTGGAGACGACTTTGACGATCCGACTACAAACGTGCACGACGTTGCGCCTTAGCAATCGCTAAACCAACTCCGGGAGGTTATTGACCACGCTGGAGCACGATCAACCTGACCACGAAGGTCTATTCCTGCAAGCAATCGAAGAACAAGCAAGAATATGATTAAGCAATCTGAATATTGCGAGTATGGATGAAGTATTGATAAAAGTGGGGTTTCATAAGCGGTCTTGGTCTGGTCGTTGGACACAAACGAAGTACACGAAGTTGCAGCGATGGCTAACTTTTAACTAAATAAAACCCAAGTCTAAACGAAGCCTTAAGGGCTATATATATAGGGAAAAGAGAGGGGATTTTGTCCACCCTTGGCAAGGTGGGACTAAAACACCTCCTAAGTCCTTTCCCCTATAATATGGACTCTAAAAATAGATTACATGGGCCTGGCCCAAAATAAGGTGGCGCAACACCAATAATAAGCTATGGAGGAAATTTATGAAAGGCCATCTTGTATATTTCGTCCATCTTCTTGTATGTCATCATGGTGGCTTCAAAGTCCGGAAATCTCCACTTGAACCTCCGTTCTTGTTCTCTTTGCACGCACCTTCATCTCCGTGCTTGACCATGCTCCAATGCTCATCCTTCTTGTCCGTGCTAGGCCCTTCAATTGCAAGCAACACAAATGTATCTAAGTTAGGCAGCATCATATTCTCATGAACACTAGAAACATTACCAAGAAACGAAAGTACCTAATAATTTAATTGGCGTATCTGAGCTCTAGCAACTGTTCCAAGAGGTAAAACAACAGGGGATATGGGTGTAATTGTGGTAGCCATGTCCTCATCATCCTCCCCTTCTTGAAAGCAAAGCCGTCCTCGGCGTTGCTTAATCTGAAATAAGGCTAACAATAGAGACAAGGTGTACACGTTGTATATGTATATGTCATCCATTTTAACTGATCTCAGTTGTGGCACATGTGACACAGTTATACAAGAGCACCCTTCAAAAGTCGTGAAAAATAAAGCCAATATATTATCACAAGAAGTCAAAGGCATGAAAATATTGCAACTCAGTTTGCACATATAAGTGAAGCTCTTATTCATAATAAAAGATTGGCAATGCTCATCATTAAACCATCCCAACCTTGATGAACCATCACCAAGATTAGAGGTCATATCAAAATGATTAAACATTGGCACAACTATTTTCAAACGTATTTGATCCAAATCTGATCTTTTCACTGATTCACATGGTTCTTTTGCATCAATAGTTAATTCAATGGGTTCACTCAAAATTGTTTGATCACATGGCAAAGTCAAATCATGAACATAGTCCTCTAAAATAGCTGGTGTGATCAAAGTAGTGGGTAGCTCATCGCATGGTTCATTTAAATTGACAAGGAATTCATCATACTCATGTGGAGGTGGAAGATCGGTACCTTTGTCATTACCTCTGATGATCAACAAAGATGATGTAGGCACTCTAAGTGGCGACACGTCACATGGTGGAGCTGATGTAGTGCTCTCAACAATGGATGTTGTTGCCATAGGAGACGCAGTGGTGGAAGGAACAACCTTCGCAACTCGTGGGATTTGCACCTTCCGCTTGTTTATCTTGTGGGCAACACATCTTGTTATCTCCTGTTCAGCTTTGCAAGCAAGACAAAACAAACGGTCCATAGGATAACATGTTTCATGAATTAGTATCTCCTGAATGTCACGGTTTAATCCTCCCCAAAATCTATCCATAAAATCTTCTTCACTTTCTTCTAAAGAGGAATGCAACAAGGTAGTTTGTAAAGTATCATAATATTTCGTTACAGTGTCACTACCTTGTTTCAAATGTTGCAACTTTTTAATCATGTCACGAGTATAATAAGCGGGGACGAATGTATGTCGCATGGCAAGTTTCAAATCATCCCAAGTAATAGGTATATAATCAGGGTGTAACCGACAATATTCACTCCACCAAACTAAAGCATAACCATTGAAAGAACCAACCGCAACCTTAACTTTTTTACATTCATCAAAATTATGGGAAGCAAATATAATATTTATGTCGAACTCCCATTCAATATATAAAGCAGGTCTAAAACGGCCATTAAATGATGGTATAGAAACATTAACCTGATCATGTGCATTTGGATGTTTATGCACCTCTCGTGATCGTTGTGGAATTTGCATAGGTGGTGGCACGTCTCCCGCGATCGACAAAGCCCATGGATTGACTCTAGATCCTGTCATGATTAGTAGAAACAAGAAACAAAATCCAAAAATAATGTTCCTATAACTACTAGGATGTGGTAGTAAAACGCTCACAGTAAAACAAATATCAATGTCTTACAATGTCTTACCATGCAGCAGGCGGTGATCGGCAACCAGCGGTGCCAAGTAACTCCAAAAGTTGGGTAAAGCGATTGCCAGGTGAGCATATGGATAGACGGTGTAGAAATATGTGGAGCTGGGTTGGCTTTATATATGTGGGAAAAAAATGCTACAACCACGTTAATTAGTGCAAGCTGAAAATTCGTTCAAAGTGGTCGAGTGCTGGTTCTAGGCTAGACTGTACTAGAGACGCGAGCCTAAGACACAGACGAAATTCACGATATGCCGCGAACACCAATCGTATTGTTCTTTTAACCACACCTTTTTTACAGCAATAAGACACGTGGTACAAACCTCCTTTTTTCTCTTTTTCTTTTATCAGTTCTCCAAAGAAATCCAACCGAGTGAGGCAACCTCTTTTTTTTTACCACAGCCAAAGTACTACAACGCACTAGTAGTCTATATCAGAAGGAACACTGGTTTTTTTTTCGCCAAGAAAACTGCCAGAAATTGGAAACCACCAACCGATTGTTTTTTTTTCAACAGAGACAAATGAATCTTTTTTCTTTCCTTGCTGCGATCTCCACCCCTCCTGTAATGCAACCTGCTCTTTTTTTTATTTAACAACAAACGTGCCACACAAGGACACCAAATCAGCCACCAACCAATCGGATGGGCACTTTCCTTTCACTTTACCTCTTTCCTCCTTATTCTGTTTTTCTTTCTTGGCCGATCAGAATTGCCTTTTTTTTCAATCGCTTTGATTTCCTTCCAAATCGCACAAACTCCTACGTAAAAGAAACAGATCCGTAGCTTTCCTTATTTTTTTCTTCCAAACGTGGAAACAACCACCTCTCCTTGATTTACGCGCAGATTTATTTCCTCCTTTCCATTTTTTTCAAACAAACACCACGTAAGAGATAAGGCAACCTCAAACGGTGCACTTTTTTTTCACTCTTTCTAAAAAAAATTCCAATCCGGATGTAACTCTTCTTTCCTTCTTTTAAATTGAGCGCTAAAAATCCTAGCCTATTATTTCGGGATTTCCATGAGAGCTAATCTGCAACTTCTCTTTCCTTTTAAATCTCTTTCTTTTAGGCCGCACCAAACTTGCCTTTTATTTCTTCAAGATCCTTTCCAAACCGACCAGTTTAGGCGTGAAGCAAGTCCTCGGGCCAGCACATAAAATCGTTTTTCTTTTTATTTTTCTCCGATCCGACTTGCCTATTTCTCTCTCTCTCTCTCTTGGAAACTCACGTGATCTCTTTCCTTCAATTCTGCCCAAAAGTACTACGAGATCACGTTACATACAGTACTACGAGATCTCACTCAAAAGGCAACCGACCCCCCCCCCTTTTTTTTGCCGATCGAAACTTGCCTATTTATCTCCCACGTTGGCTGCTCCTATTTTCTTTGATTATTTTTTCTCCTTAATTTTCGCCAAGGAGACTTCCAGAACATGGAAACCACCAAACGAAATCAGCCAACTAGTAAGACTTCCTTTTTTTCTCCAAACGTGATGATCCAAGGCAATTGATTTTTTAACTTCCAAAATCTTTCTCCAAAGAAACGGATCTGTACGCCCAAACAACCGACATGCCAACTTTTTTTTCTCCGATCTCCACTTCTTCTATATGAAATCTGCTCCTTTTCTTTTTGCCCAACTCTTTCTTCCGAGATAAACAACCGATCAATAGTCCTTTATGCTCTCCCCTTTTCTGTTCCAACGTAGCAACTCAATTTTCTCTCTCGAAGATGAATACAACTGCAAGGTGAACTGGTGAGATGATGATGATGAACAACGGCGGTGAGTGGTGATAGCGGAAGATGACAACAAAGATGGTATATGCGGATGCTGCGTGAACAAAACGTGACCAGAACTCGAAACTCTAAAAGACTAGACACTAGAAACCAGGAACTCGACACAAGATGCAACCAAAATTTCAACCATGCAAAAACTAAGTGATAATAGCGAAAGGCTCAGACTGTCTGGGATACGGATGAACTAATCTAACTCTCTTTTTTTTGTGGCTTTTTCGTGGACTATAGGTATGAATGACAGATGTGATCTAAACTATGAAAAACTGTAAAATCTCACCGAGCAACCTGAAAACTGATACCACTTGATAGAGGTGAGGGTCCCGATCTTTCGATGAGATGATATCTATCGATTTGGTGGAGACGACTTTGACGATCCGACTACAAACGTGCACGACGTTGCGCCTTAGCAATCGCTAAACCAACTCTGGGAGGTTATTGACCACGCTGGAGCACGATCAACCTGACCATGAAGGTCTATTACTCCGGGGGCTGGCCCAACTCTTTTACTCCGGGGGCTTCTTTTTGTGCATAAAAAATCAGCAAATATTGGCACGTCAATTGGACTCCGTTTGGTATTCCTTTTCTGCAATACTCAAAAACAAGGGAAAATAGAAACTGGCACTGGGCTCTAGGTTAATAGGTTAGTCCCAAAAATCATATAAAATAGCATATAAATGCATATAAAACATCTAAGATGGAAAATATAATAGCATGAATACTTCATAAATTATAGATACATTGGAGACGTATCAGCATCCCCAAGCTTAATTCCTGGTCGTCCTCGAGTAGGTAAATGATAAAAGAAATAATTTATGAAGTGTGAATGGTAGCAAGTGCATAAGTTTCATCAATGATAGTTCCAATCACTTTTTCTAGCATCATTATGTATCATAACAGTAGCTCAACTCATGAAACTTCTCATGATCAAGTAACAAGCTATTCACATGTTAAAGTATAGATCATAAAATTTCTTGAAAACTAACAAACCATGCTCTTAGTCATCAAACAATTGCAATTCATCTTATTTTCGGGAAGGGTCTATGTAAGAGCTTTGATTCAGCAAACTCCACATACTCAACTATCATTTAATCTTTCACAATTGCTAACACTCATGTGATATTTATGGGTTCAAAGTTTTAATCGGACACAGAGAAAGATAGGGGCTTATAGTTTCTCCTCCCAACCTTTTACCTCAAGGGTAATGTCAACAATAATAATTTATGAGAACCTACATCCAAGTGGATATATATGTCCGGATTGATACAACACAAAGTGCTTGCCAAAGGAAAAAGTGTAAAAAGGAAAGGTGATCCACCATGACTCTTGTATAAGGGTAGAAGATAAAAGTAAAAGATAGGCCCTTCGCAGAGGGAAGCAGAGGTTGTCATGCGCTTTTATGGTTGGATGCACAAAATCTTAATGCAAAAGAACGTCACTTTATATTGCCACATGTGATATGGACCTTTATTATGCAGTCTGTCGCTTTTATTTCTTCCACATCACAAGATCGTATAAAGCTTATTTTCTCCATATTAATAGATCATACATATTTAGAGAGCAATTTTTATTGCTTGCAACAATGACAACTTACTTGAAGGATCTTACTCAATCCATAGGTATATATTGATAGAGGCGAGGGTCCCGATCTTTCGATGAGATGATATCTATCAATTTGGTGGAGACGACTTTGACGATCCGACTACAAACGTGCACGACGTTGCGCCTTAGCAATCGCTAAACCAACTCCGGGAGGTTATTGACCACGCTGGAGCACGATCAACCTGACCACGAAGGTCTATTCCTGCAAGCAATCGAAGAACAAGCAAGAATATGATTAAGCAATCTGAATATTGCGAGTATGGATGAAGTATTGATAAAAGTGGGGTTTCATAAGCGGTCTTGGTCTGGTCGTTGGACACAAACGAAGTACACGAAGTTGCAGCGATGGCTAACTTTTAACTAAATAAAACCCAAGTCTAAACGAAGCCTTAAGGGCTATATATATAGGGAAAAGAGAGGGGATTTTGTCCACCCTTGGCAAGGTGGGACTAAAACACTTCCTAAGTCCTTTCCCCTATAATATGGACTCTAAAAATAGATTACATGGGCCTGGCCCAAAATAAGGTGGCGCAACACCAATAATAAGCTATGGAGGAAATTTATGAAAGGCCATCTTGTATATTTCGTCCATCTTCTTGTATGTCATCATGGTGGCTTCAAAGTCCGGAAATCTCCACTTGAACCTCCGTTCTTGTTCTCTTTGCATGCACCTTCATCTCCGTGCTTGACCATGCTCCAATGCTCATCCTTCTTGTCCGTGCTAGGCCCTTCAATTGCAAGCAACACAAATGTATCTAAGTTAGGCAGCATCATATTCTCATGAACACTAGAAACATTACCAAGAAACGAAAGTACCTAATAATTTAATTGGCGTATCTGAGCTCTAGCAACTGTTCCAAGAGGTAAAACAACAGGGGATATGGGTGTAATTGTGGTAGCCATGTCCTCATCATCCTCCCCTTCTTGAAAACAAAGCCGTCCTCGGCGTTGCTTAATCTGAAATAAGGCTAACAATAGAGACAAGGTGTACACGTTGTATATGTATATGTCATCCATTTTAACTGATCTCAGTTGTGGCACATGTGACACAGTTATACAAGAGCACCCTTCAAAAGTCGTGAAAAATAAAGCCAATATATTATCACAAGAAGTCAAAGGCATGAAAATATTGCAACTCAGTTTGCACATATAAGTGAAGCTCTTATTCATAATAAAAGATTGGCAATGCTCATCATTAAACCATCCCAACCTTGATGAACCATCACCAAGATTAGAGGTCATATCAAAATGATTAAACATTGGCACAACTATTTTCAAATGTATTTGATCCAAATCTGATCTTTTCACTGATTCACATTGATAGAGGCAAAGGTGTCCCGTCTTTCGATGAGATGATGGATATCGCTTTGGTGGAAGTCGACTTTGACGATCCGACTACGAACGTGCGAGGACGTCGCGCTTAGCAATCGCTAAACCAACTCCGAGAGGTTATTGACCACGCCGGAGCACGATCAACCTGACCACGAGGGTCTGTTTCCTGCGAGCAAACGAAGAACAAGCAAGAAACTGAGATTGCAATCTGGATATTGCGAATATAAGATGAAAGCTTTATTGATCAAGGTGGGGTTCTGTGATGCCTTTGTCTGGTCGTTGAACACAAACGAAGTACGCGAAGTGCAGCTATGGCGAACTTTTAATCTAAACAAAACCCAAAGTCTAAACGATGCCCTAAGGGCTGTATATATGGAGGAAAAGGGGGGAATTTCGTGGCCCTTGGTGGAGGGGTCCGAAATCAACCCTATCTCTTGTTTCCCCACACATACGGACTCTAAAAATAGCCTATACTTATGTATTTCGAAATTACATGGGCCTGGCCCAATAATAAGGTGACGCAGCACCTAAAATAGCCTCGGGACGAAATTTATGAAGTGGCATCTTGTATATTTCGTCCAAGGCTTCATGCACCCATTATGGTGGCTTCAAAGTCCTGAAATCATCACTTGTAACTCCGTTCTTGTTCCCCTTGCGCATGCCATCATCTCCATGCTTGTTCTTGCTCCAATGTTCATCCTTCTCCAAGCTAGGCCCTTCATTTGTAAGCAAAACAAATGTATCCAATTTAGGCAGCATCATATTCTCATGAACATTAGAATCATTACCAAGAAACGAAAGTACCTGGTAATTTAGTTGGCGTGCACGAGCTCTAGTAATTGGTCCAGTATGTATAGCAGCAGGGGCTGTGGGTGTAACAATTGTATTGATGTCCTCATCATCCTCCCCTTCTTGAAATGAAGTCACCCTCGACGGAAGTTCATCTTCCTCACCCAAATAAGGCTTCAAATCTGCAATGTTAAAAGTGGGACTAACCCCAAAATCTGCAGGCAGCTCAAGTTTATATGCATTATCATTTATTTTCTCTAACACCTTAAAGGGACCATCAACACGTGGCATTAGCTTTGATTTGCGCAAATCAGGAAATCTATCCTTACGCAAATGTAACCAAACAAGATCTCCAGGTGCAAACACAACATGTTTTCTACCCTTATCTCCAGCAAGTTTATATTTAGCATTCATACGCTCAATGTTTTGCTTAGTTAACTCATGCATTTTTAAAATCAATTCAGCATGTTGTTTAGCATTAAATTAACCTTCTCCGAAGATGGAAGAGGCAACAAATCAATAGGTGCACGAGGTAGGAAACCATACACAACTTCAAAAGGGCACATCTTAGTAGTAGAATGCAATGAACGATTATAAGCAAATTCAATATGAGGCAAGCATTCCTCCCACATTTTCTTATTATTCTTCAAAACAGCCCTAAGCATAGTAGACAACGTTCTATTGACTACTTCAGTTTGTCCATCAGTTTGGGGGTGACAAGTAGTACTAAAAAGCAGTTTAGTCCCCAACTTAGCCCATAAACATCTCCAAAAGTGGCTAAGAAATTTAGTATCACGATCTGAAACAATAGTATTTAGCACACCATGCAAGCGAATAATTTCACGAAAGAACAAATCAGCAACATTAACAGCATCATCGCTTTTATGACATGGTATAAAGTGTGCCATTTTCGAGAATCTATCCACGACAACAAATATGCTATCCCTCCCCTTCTTTGTTCGAGGTAAACCTAAAACAAAGTCCATAGATATATCCTCCCAAGGAACACTAGGTACAGGCAAAGGCATATATAAACCATGAGGATTGAGTCGTGACTTAGCTTTTTGACATGTAGTGCATCGAGCAATAAAACGCTCAACATCCCGTCTCATCTTTGGCCAAAAGAAATGTGTAGCAAGTACGTCCTCCGTCTTCTTCACGCCAAAGTGTCCCATTAATCCTCCTCCATGCGCCTCATGCAACAACAAAAGACGAACGGAGCTAGCTGGAATGCATAGCTTGTTAGCACGAAATACAAATCCATCGTTAACAACAAACTTGTTCCACATTCTTCCTTCTTTACAATTCTGCATTACATCTTTAAAATCAGCATCATGCACATATTGATCTTTGATGGTCTCCAAACCAAATATTTTGAAGTCAAGTTGTGAAAGCATAGTATAGCGACGAGACAATGCATCAGCAATAACATTTTCTTTTCCCTTCTTGTGTTTAACGACATAAGGGAAAGTCTCAATGAATTCAACCCATTTAGCATGTCTACGATTCAGTTTAGCTTGACTTTTAATATGTTTCAAAGATTCATGATCAGAATGTATAACAAATTCTTTGGGCCATAAATAATGTTGCCATGTTTCTAAAGTCCGAACAAGAGCATATAATTCTTTATCATAAGTAGAATAATTCAGACTAGGCCCACTCAATTTTTCAGAAAAGTATGCAACAGGTTTGCCATCTTGTAATAACACACCTCCTAATCCAATTCCACTAGCATCACATTCAAGCTCAAAAGTCTTACTAAAATCAGGAAGTTGGAGTAAAGGAGCATGTGTCAACTTATCTTTCAATACCGTGAAGGCTTCTTCCTGTGCGGTACCCCAAACAAAAGGCACATCCTTCTTTGTAAGCTCGTTGAGAGGTGCAGCAATGGTGCTGAAATCTCTCACAAAACGCCTATAGAATCCAGCGAGGCCAAGAAAACTCCTCACCTGTGTGACCGTTTTGGGCTGCGGCCAACTCTCAATAGCTTCAATCTTGGCTTTGTCAACTTCAATTCCCTGTGGAGTAACAACATAGCCAAGAAAAGATACTCGGTCGGTGCAAAAGGTGCACTTCCCAAGGTTACCAAACAAACGTGCATCACGTAGAGCAATAAAAACAACACGTAAATGTTCCAAATGTTCTTCCAAAGATCTGCTATAAATCAGTATATCATCAAAATAGACTACCACAAATCGTCCAATGAAAGCACGTAAAACTTCGTTCATTAATCTCATGAAAGTACTAGGTGCATTAGTTAACCCAAAAGGCATGACTAACCACTCATATAATCCAAACTTAGTTTTAAATGCTGTTTTCCATTCATCTCCCAATTTCATACGAATTTGATGGTAGCCACTACGCAAATCAACTTTGGAGAATATTGTAGAGCCACTCAATTCATCAAGCATATCATCTAGCCTAGGAATAGGATGACGATAACGAATGGTAATATTATTAATGCCTCTATAATCAACACACATACGTGATGTACCATCCTTTTTCGGCACTAGAATAATAGGAACAGCACAAGGACTAAGGGATTCGCGTATATAACCTTTGTCGAGAAGCTCTTGTACTTGACGCATAATCTCCTTCGTCTCCTCTGGATTGGTACGGTATGGTGCACGGTTTGGCAGTGAAGCACCGGGAATTAAGTCAATCTGATGCTCAATCCCTCGAATAGGCGGTAATCCCGGTGGCACGTCTTGTGGAAAAACGTCAGCGAACTCCTGCAAAATGTTAGTGACAGCAGGAGGCAAAGAGGAAGGCACGTCCTCGAATGAAAATAATGCCTCTTTGCACACAAAAGCATAGCAAACAGATTTGCTGAAATCTAGCTCATCAATATCAGATTTGGTGGCAAATAAACATGCACTTTTCAATTTAATTTCAGAAGGAACACTAGATGGTTTATTATTAGGCTTCATTTGTTGCTCAAATTCTTTTGCCACAATCTGATTTTCACTCTTATTCTTCTCCTGTTGTGCTTTATTAGCTCTATTAATATCATCTTTCAAAATGGAATCAGGAGTCATAGGAAGCAAAGTAATATTTTTATCCTTATGAACAAGAGTATAGTGATTGTTTCTACCATGGTGTACAGAATTTTTATCAAATTGCCATGGTCTACCAAGTAATAAGGAACATGCTTGCATAGGTACCACATCACAATAAACATAATCAGCATATGTAGAGATACTAAAATGCACACGAACAGTACGTGTTACCTTAACCTTGCCGCTGTTGTTGAACCATTGGATGTAGTAAGGATGTGGATGTGGTCTTGTCGTGAGAGAAAGCTTCTCCACCATCTCCATGCTAGCCAAGTTGTTGCAGCTCCCTCCGTCTATTATGACGCGCACAGAACGTTCCTTCACAACTCCCTTGGTATGGAACAAATTGTGCCTTAGATTTTGCTCAGCTTGTGTGATCTGCACACTCAAAACACGTTGAGCAACTAAACATTCATACCTGTCAGCGTCTTCAGGAGCCATGTATTGCGTCTCATGATTAGAATCATCTCCACCATGTTCTTCACGTGTAATAAGAGCCAAAGTCTCCTCATCATAGTCACTAGCGGACTCATATCCACCATCCGCGGTAGCAATCATCACACGCAGAGATTTGCATTCTCTCGCATAATGACCTCCTCCCTTACAACAACGACAAATAATATCACTTGTGTGCCCTGTTGATGCCATGGAAGAAGAAGAACTCTGTGCAGGCCCAGCAGGTGCGCTCTTGGCAGATAATGGTGGTTGTGCCTGTTTTCTTGTATCACGACTGGAGGAGGCACGTGACTGAGGTGCTGGTGCAGTTGAAGTAGAAGATGCACGTGGTGTCCATGATGAAGGCCGGCCTGCAGAAAAGTTAGTTCGCCCCAATGCTTGTCGATCCTGCACTTCACGTTCAGCTTTACAAGCAAGATGGAATAAACGAGTGATATTAGTATACTCCTTATAGTCTAGAATGGTCTGAATCTCTCTATTTAATCCACCCAGAAAACGTGCAAGCATAGCTTCATTCTCCTCAACAATACCACATCTAATCATGCCAGTTTGTAATTCCTGATAATATTCTTCTACAGAATTTTTCCCTTGTCTTAAACGCTGCAATTTTTGAAGCAATTCAAGTTGATAATATGGTGGAACCCAACGCGTACGCATAGCAGTTTTCAAAGCAGCCCAAGTAGTTGGAATAGGATATAATCTACAATGTTCAGACCACCATACACATGCAAAACTAGTGAAAGCACAAACAGCAGCAGCAACTCGTCTCTCCTCAGGATATTGTAAACATGTAAATCGTTGTTCAGTTTCTAACTCCCAAGTAAGATATATATCAGGAACATATCTACCCTCAAATGGTGGAATATTCAATTTCAGTTTAGGAATATGGACATCATCTCGTACCTAAGGTGGTGGTGCAGGCCTACCATTACGAATATATACCTGAGGTCGACCTGGTGGTGGTGGTGCTGGTGGCTGCACGTAGTTCGGATTTTGATCAACCTCATCCTCATAATCTCCCACATAATCATCATCCTCCTGGGTACCAGCAGCAGCAGTAGCAGGAGCCAAAGAAGCACCAACAGCAGTAGCAGCGGCACCAGAATTTTGTCCTCGCTCAATAGGAACATGTTGTGCTCGTCCATACTGATTCGGAAGGGGGCGTAGTTGTTGTTGTTGCAGAGGTGCGACAGGTGCAGCCGGTGGTGGAAGACGCGCAAGTAGTTCATTAAATCTGTTATCGAGCTTTGTTTCGAACGTCTTCTCAAGGCCAGTAATCTTCTCCATAGCCTCTTCAAAATTGTTCAGCACATCTTGCACCTGTTCAGTCATCATTTGCTGAAACTTATCATGAAGCTCCTTGTTCGATAAGTTCTCCCAGTCAATCTCGTCGGCTTGTGATCCTGGCATGGTTAGCAGCAATAGAAACACACAAGAATATGATCCTACAGACTACTAAGAAGTGGTGGTGGTGTATCACAAATCCGTCAAGCAAATCTCAAATTCTTACCAGTTCTTACCCAGCAGCAGGCGGTGATCGACAACCGTTGTAGTCAAAAACTCTCAAAGCTTGGATAGAGCGATTACCAGGGAGAGTCAAACACACGACGTAGATGTATGTGGAGCTGGGAAGGGTTATAGTATGCTAGCAAAAAGGGTCAGCAATAATCAATTCAGAGATGCAAAGTTGAATAAACGCTCAACGACGGTACTGTGCTGGTCCTAGGCTAGACTGTGCTAGAGACGCGAGCCTAGAACACCAACAAAATCACGGCGCGGCACGTAAACAAGGGACAAGCACACTCTGAAATTTTTTCTTTTCGCTCTTTTTTTTTGCGCTGCTTTTTTTTGCGAAAAAGCACTATAATGGCGAGTGTCTCAAAACTCTTCCTAGGTCAAACTGACAGGATGGGCACCAAATTTTTTTTTTCGAATTTTTTTTTTCGACTGCCCGGACCCAAAAACTGGAAATGGGTCAAAAAAAACTTCCTATAATGGCACCTGTCTCAAAACACTCAGAAACACCTCAAAATAGGATAGCCAGAAATTTTTTCGAAAAATGTGTTTTCGAAAAATTTTGGGCCTAAACGGAGCGTGGCTACCCGACTTTTTTTTCCGAAACCTACTCCGGCAAGGAAACACGAATCGGAATCTAGATGGATCCCGAAAACAAACCTAATAAGCAATGAACTCGGATTGGTGGTGGATATATGGTGGTGGTATATGGCAGCGGTGGTGGTAGCGGTGGTAGTATATGGATATGGATCGGTGGTGGTATATGGACACGGATTGGTGGTGGTATATGGATACGGATTCGGAGCGGTGGTGGTAGATGGCAGGGGCGATGATGATGGTGCGGCGGCGGCGTGACAACTTATGACCAGAACTCGAAACTCTAAAAGACTAGACTCTAAGACCAGCAACTAGACCGACGATGCAACCGCAAATTCAACAAAGCAAAACCCTAAAAAGATTATGCAAAGGCTCAGATTGGTTCGGATATGATGAACTAACCCTAAATTTTTTTTGTGGCTTTTTCGTGGACTGTAGGTATGAAGAACAGACTCGATCTAAACTACGAAAAACTGTAAAATCTCACCGAGCAACCTGGAAATCTGATACCACTTGATAGAGGCAAAGGTGTCCCGTCTTTCGATGAGATGATGGATATCGCTTTGGTGGAAGTCGACTTTGACGATCCGACTATGAACGTGCGAGGACGTCGCGCTTAGCAATCGCTAAACCAACTCCGAGAGGTTACTGACCACGCCGGAGCACGATCAACCTGACCACGAGGGTCTGTTTCCTGCGAGCAAACGAAGAACAAGCAAGAAACTGAGATTGCAATCTGGATATTGCGAATATAAGATGAAAGCTTTATTGATCAAGGTGGGGTTCTGTGACGCCTTTGTCTGGTCGTTGAACAAAAACGAAGTACGCGAAGTTGCAGCTATGGCAAACTTTTAATCTAAACAAAACCCAAAGTCTAAACGATGCCCTAAGAGCTGTATATATGGAGGAAGAGGGGGGAATTTCGTGGCCCTTGGTGGAGGGGTCCGAAATCAACCCTATCTCTTGTTTCCCCACACATACGGACTCTAAAAATAGCCTATACTTATGTATTTCGAAATTACATGGGCCTGGCCCAATAATAAGGTGACGCAGCACCTAAAATAGCCTCGGGACGAAATTTATGAAGTGGCATCTTGTATATTTCGTCCAAGGCTTCATGCACCCATTATGGTGGCTTCAAAGTCCTGAAATCATCACTTGTAACTCCGTTCTTGTTCCCCTTGCGCATGCCATCATCTCCATGCTTGTTCTTGCTCCAATGTTCATCCTTCTCCAAGCTAGGCCCTTCATTTGTAAGCAAAACAAATGTATCCAATTTAGGCAACATCATATTCTCATGAACATTAGAATCATTACCAAGAAACGAAAGTACCTGGTAATTTAGTTGGCGTGCACGAGCTCTAGTAATTGGTCCAGTATGTATAGCAGCAGGGGTTGTGGGTGTAACAATTGTATTGATGTCCTCATCACACATGGTTCTTTTGCATCAATAGTTAATTCAATGGGTTCACTCAAAATTGTTTGATCACATGGCAAAGTCAAATCATGAACATAGTCCTCTAAAATAGCTGGTGTGATCAAAGTAGTGGGTAGCTCATCGCATGGTTCATTTAAATTGACAAGGAATTCATCATACTCATGTGGAGGTGGAAGATCGGTACCTTTGTCATTACCTCTGATGATCAACAAAGATGATGTAGGCACTCTAAGTGGCGACATGTCACATGGTGGAGCTTATGTAGTGCTCTCAACAATGGATGTTGTTGCCATAGGAGACGCAGTGGTGGAAGGAACAACCATCGCAACTCGTGGGATTTGCACCTTCCGCTTGTTTATCTTGTGGGCAACACATCTTGTTATCTCCTGTTCAACTTTGCAAGCAAGACGAAACAAACGGTCCATAGGATAACATGTTTCATGAATTAGTATCTCCTGAATGTCACGGTTTAATCCTCCCCAAAATCTATCCATAAAATCTTCTTCACTTTCTTCTAAAGAGGAATGCAACAAGGTAGTTTGTAAAGTATCATAATATTTCGTTACAGTGTCACTACCTTGTTTCAAATGTTGCAACTTTTTAATCATGTCACGAGTATAATAAGCGGGGACGAATGTATGTCGCATGGCAAGTTTCAAATCATCCCAAGTAATAGGTATATAATCAGGGTGTAACCGACAATATTCACTCCACCAAACTAAAGCATAACCATTGAAAGAACCAACCGCAACCTTAACTTTTTTACATTCATCAAAATTATGGGAAGCAAATATAATATTTATGTCGAACTCCCATTCAATATATAAAGCAGGTCTAAAACGGCCATTAAATGATGGTATAGAAACATTAACCTGATCATGTGCATTTGGATGTTTATGCACCTCTCGTGATCGTTGTGGAATTTGCATAGGTGGTGGCACGTCTCCCGCGATCGACAAAGCCCATGGATTGACTCTAGATCCTGTCATGATTAGTAGAAACAAGAAACAAAATCCAAAAATAATGTTCCTATAACTACTAGGATGTGGTAGTAAAACGCTCACAGTAAAGCAAATATTAATGTCTTACAATGTCTTAGCATGCAGCAGGCGGTGATCGGCAACCAGCGGTGTCAAGTAACTCCAAAAGTTGGGTAAAGCGATTGCCAGGTGAGCATATGGATAGACGGTGTAGAAATATGTGGAGCTGGGTTGGCTTTATATATATGGGAAAAAAATGCTACAACCACATTAATTAGTGCAAGCTGAAAATTCGTTCAAAGTGGTCGAGTGCTGGTTCTAGGCTAGACTGTACTAGAGACGCGAGCCTAAGACACAGACAAAATTCACGATATGCCGCGAACACCAGTCGTATTGTTCTTTTAACCACACCTTTTTTACAGCAACAAGACACGTGGTACAAACCTCCTTTTTTCTCTTTTTCTTTTATCAGTTCTCCAAAGAAATCCAACCGAGTGAGGCAACCTCTTTTTTTTTTACCACAGCCAAAGTACTACTACGTACTAGTAGTCTATATCACAAGGAACACTGGGTTTTTTTTTCGCCAAGAAAACTGCCAGAAATTGGAAACCACCAATCGATTGTTTTTTTTTCAACAGAGACAAACGAATCTTTTTTCTTTCCTTGCTGCGATCTCCACCCGTCCTGTAATGCAACCTGCTCTTTTTTTTATTTAACAACAAACGTGCCACACAAGGACACCAAATCAGCCACCAACCAATCGGATGGGCACTTTCCTTTCACTTTACCTCTTTCCTCCTTATTCTGTTTTTTTTCTTGGCCGATCAGAATTGCCTTTTTTTTCAATCGCTTTGATTTCCTTCCAAATCGCACAAACTCCTACGTAAAAGAAACAGATCCGTAGCTTTCCTTATTTTTTTCTTCCAAACGTGGAAACAACCACGTCTCCTTGATTTGCCGCAGATTTATTTCCTCCTTTCCGTTTTTTTTCAAACAAACACCACGTAAGAGATAAGGCAACCTCAAACGGTGCACTTTTTTTTCACTCTTTCTAAAACAAATTCCAATCCGGATGTAACTCTTCTTTCCTTCTTTTAAATTGAGCGCTAAAAATCCCAGCCTATTATTTCGGGATTTCCATGAGAGCTAATCTGCAACTTGTCTTTCCTTTTAAATCTCTTTCTTTTAGGCCGCACCAAACTTGCCTTTTATTTCTTCAAGATCCTTTCCAAACCGACCAGTTTAGGCTTTAAGCAAGTCCTCGGGCCAGCACATAAAATCATTTTTCTTTTTATTTTTCTCCGATCCGACTTGCCTATTTCTCTCTCTCTCTCTCTCTCTTGGAAACTCACGTGATCTCTTTCCTTCAATTCTGCCCAAAAGTACTACGAGATCACGTTACATACAGTACTACGAGATCTCACTCAAAAGGCAACCGACCCCCCCCCCCTTTTTTTTTGCCGATCGAAACTTGCCTATTTATCTCCCACGTTGGCTGCTCCTATTTTCTTTGATTATTTTTTCTCCTTAATTTTCGCCAAGGAGACTTCCAGAACATGGAAACCACCAAACGAAATCAGCCAACTAGTAAGACTTCCTTTTTTTCTCAAAACGTGATGATCCAAGGCAATTGATTTTTTAACTTCCAAAATCTTTCTCCAAAGAAACGGATCTGTACGCCCAAACAACCGACATGCCAACTTTTTTTCTCCGATCTCCACTTCTTCTATATGAAATCTGCTCCTTTTCTTTTTGCCCAACTCTTTCTTCCGAGATAAACAACTGATCAATAGTCCTTTATGCTCTCCCCTTTTCTGTTCCAACGTAGCAACTCAATTTTCTCTCTCGATGATGAATACAACTGCAAGGTGAACTGGTGAGATGATGATGATGAACAACGGCGGTGAGTGGTGATAGCGG
The DNA here is from genome assembly GCF_018294505.1 of Triticum aestivum. Taxonomy (NCBI): domain Eukaryota; kingdom Viridiplantae; phylum Streptophyta; class Magnoliopsida; order Poales; family Poaceae; genus Triticum; species Triticum aestivum. The sequence continues at coordinate 248,117,796 of NC_057806.1, read as the reverse complement.
AAGATGACAACAAAGATGGTATATGCGGATGCTGCATGAACAAAACGTGACCAGAACTCGAAACTCTAAAATACTAGACACTAGAAACCAGGAACTCGACACACGATGCAACCAAAATTTCAACCATGCAAAAACTAAGTGATAATAGCGAAAGGCTCAGACTGTCTGGGATACGGATGAACTAATCTAACTCTCTTTTTTTTGTGGCTTTTTCGTGGACTGTAGGTATGAATGACAGATGTGATCTAAACTATGAAAAACTGTAAAATCTCACCGAGCAACCTGAAAACTGATACCACTTGATAGAGGCGAGGGTCCCGATCTTTCGATGAGATGATATCTATCGATTTGGTGGAGACGACTTTGACGATCCGACTACAAATGTGCACGACGTTGCGCCTTAGCAATCGCTAAACCAACTCCGGGAGGTTATTGACCACGCTGGAGCACGATCAACCTGACCATGAAGGTCTATTCCTGCAAGCAATCGAACAACAAGCAAGAATACGATTAAGCAATCTGAATATTGCGAGTATGGATGAAGTATTGATAAAAGTGGGGTTTCATAAGCGGTCTTGGTCTGGTCGTTGGACACAAATGAAGTACACGAAGTTGCAGCGATGGCTAACTTTTAACTAAATAAAACCCAAGTCTAAATGAAGCCTTAAGGGCTATATATATAGGGAAAAGAGAGGGGATTTTGTCCACCCTTGGCAAAGTGGGACTAAAACACCTCCTAAGTCCTTTCCCCTATAATATGGACTCTAAAAATAGATTACATGGGCCTGACCCAAAATAAGGTGGCGCAACACCAATAATAAGCTATGGAGGAAATTTATGAAAGGCCATCTTGTATATTTCGTCCATCTTCTTGTATGTCATCATGGTGGCTTCAAAGTCCGGAAATCTCCACTTGAACCTCTGTTCTTGTTCTCTTTGCACGCACCTTCATCTTCGTGCTTGACCATGCTCCAATGCTCATCCTTCTTGTCCGTGCTAGGCCCTTCAATTGCAAGCAACACAAATGTATCTAAGTTAGGCAGCATCATATTCTCATGAACACTAGAAACATTACCAAGAAACGAAAGTACCTAATAATTTAATTGGCGTATCTGAGCTCTAGCAACTGTTCCAAGAGGTAAAACAACAGGGGATATGGGTGTAATTGTGGTAGCCATGTCCTCATCATATATGGTGGACTCTCATGGCAAAACTAGGTTTAAGGATATTCGGAAGCACAAGTAGTATCTCTACTTGGTGCAAAGAATTTGGCTAGCATGAGGGGGAAATGCAAGCTCAACATGTTGGATGATCCAAGACAATATAACATTTCGATTATAGGAAAACATAACCCATTAAGTTGTCTTCCTTGTCCAACATCAACTTTTCATCATGTCAAATTTTAATGAGTGCTCACAATTACAAAAGATGTCCAAGATAGTATATTTATATGTGAAATCTCTCTTCGTTCAATATTCTTTCATGAATTGTTCAAGTGACCAATTCTGTGTTTGCTAACTTCCAATAAGTTTACTACCTATACTTATTATGTGTGAAGTCATTACTCCCCATGTTTTGAGCATATGAAATGTATATGAATTCAAATTTATGATATTCAATTCATACAACCATTTACTCATAGGATATATGTAAAGCACGTGAGTAAATGACAAACTACTCCAAAAAGATATAAGTGAAGAATACTGAGTAGTCAAATAATTAAATAGCCATGGGAGGATTCTTTTTCATTCAAGATTTCAGATCCAATGATTTTATTCAAACAGAAAGTAAAATTTAAAATACGCTCCAAGCAAGACACATATCATGTGATGAATAAAAACATAGCTCCGAGTAAGGTATACCGATAGTTTTTGAAGACGAAAGAGGGGATGCCTTCCGGGGCATCCCCAAGCTTAGGCGCTTGAGTCTTCCTTGAATATTACCTTGGGGTTCCTTGGGCATCCCCAAGCTTAGGGTCTTTCCACTCCTTATTCTCCTCATATCGATATCTCCCCCAAAACTTGAAAACTTCAATCACACAAAACTTAACGGAACTTCGTGAGATAGGTTAGTATGATAAAGAGTAAACCATTCACTTTGGTACTATAAATACAAGGTTCATAATTGTTCTCACGCAACGCCTACTGTACCATATCATTTATATAATTTATATTGAGAAATATAAGCCATAGAAACTAGAAAGCAAGCAAACTATGCAATGACAACAGAATCTGTCATAAACAGAACAGTCTGTAATGATCTGAACACTAACCATACTTCTGATACTCCAAACATTATGAAATAAATTGGTGGACGTGAGGAATTTGTCTATTAATCTTCTGAAAAAAGAATCAACTCAATCGCACTCTTCTGTAAAAAATGACAGCTCATCTCGTGAGCGCAAAGTTTATGTTTTTTTACAGCAAGATCACATTAACTTTCACCCAAGTCTTCCCAAAGGTCTTACTTGGCACTTTATTGAAACAAAAGCTATAAATCATGATTGCTACAGTATCTTAATCATGTAAACACACAAAAACAGTAAGGGTAAATATTGGGTTGTCTCCCAACAAGCGCTTTCCTTTAATGCCTTTTAGCTAGGCATGATGATTTCAATGATGCTCACACAAAAGATAAGAATTGAAACATAAAGAGAGAATCATGAAGAATATGACTAGCACATTTAAACCTACGCCACTTCCTATGCCTAGGGATTTTGTGAGCACATAATTTATAGGAACAAGGATCAAGTAGCATAGGAAGGCAAAACAAGGATAACTTCAAAACTTTAAGCACATAGATAGGAAACTTGATATTATTGCAACTCCTACAAGCATATATTCCTCCCTCATAATAATTATCAGTAGCATCATGAATGAATTCAACAATATAACCATCACACAAAGCATTCTTTTCATCATCTACGAGCATAGAAATTTTACTGCTCTCCACATAAGCAAAATTCTTCTCATTCGGAATAGTGGAATCATTACTAACTAAAGTTGACACTCTTCCAAATCCACTTTAGATTATAGTATTATTCATACTCCAAAAGATATAAGTGAAGTTCATGGAGCATTCTACAATTAATATAGACTAACCAATATCCAAGCTCCAAATATATAAGTGAAGCACACGAAGCATTCTATAAAACCGTACTCAAAAGATTTAAGTGAGGCACAAAGAGCAATTCTATAAGATCATACTTAAAAGATATATGTGAAGCACATGAAGCATTCTATAAATCAATGAAGGGCTATATCATACTAGCATGGTTCTTAAAGGAAAAACAGAAAACACAAAGGACACAAATCATGTGAACAAAACAAAAACCGAGGTATACCGATAATTGTTGAAAAAGAAAGATGGGATGCCAACCGGGGCATCCCCAAGCATAGATGCTTGAGTATCCTTAGAATATTGACTTGGGCTGCCTTGGGCATCCCCAAGCTTGAGATCTTGCCTCTTTTTATTCTTCTCATATTGATAGCTCCTCGATCTTCGAACACTTCAGCCACACAAAACTTTAACAAAAACTTTGTGAGATCCATTAGTGTAAATAAAGCAATTCACTTCCTTTAGGTACTGTTGCAAACTTATTCCGAATTCATATTTTAACTATATATACTATATTCCAACTTCACCATGGTTCATACCCCCTGATACAACCCATAGATTCATCAAAATAAGCGAACAACTCATAGAAAAAAGAATCTGTCAAAAACGGGATAGTTTGTAGTAATCTGGAAGTTTAGTAAACTTCTGTAACTCCAAAAAATTCTAAATAAATATGACAATTTAAACAATTTGTACAGAAGTAATGTGAAAAACGTTTCAGACCTATTTTACTTTCCAGTAAAAAAATGTAAAATCACGCGCTACAGCCAAAGTTTCTGTTTTTGTACTACACAAAGTAAACAAGCAATCTAATAATCCTAAAACAAAGGCTTGGCACATTATTTTTACAATACAATGGATATATACAAGGGGATAATTATTTTCAGAGAAGCTTCCATGGAAAATTTTGCATTGTTTCCATGAGCATGAACACAAGTGTTCAAGGTCGACCCTCATTTCTCCAATGCATAACCTTCCAATCACTTCTCTTATTGAAAAACTTTTTAGGTATGAGAGGCAACTAAATTTTTTTTGGGTATTTCATTCTTTCAAAAAAATTGTATGTTTCACCCACAACTAAACAGAAACAAAAAAGGAAAAACAAAATCTACTTAGTGAACAAAGCAAACAAGCATACACAAGAATATCAACCCGACACTATTGCTCCCCGGCAACGGCGCTAGAAAAGAACTTGATAATCCCCAAGCGCAGGGAATCATTGTAGCAATTCCCAATGGTGGAAGTGATAAGTATGGAGTGTCGAACCCACAAGGAGCTAAAGTGTTGGTGTACAAAAGTAGGGGCTCTCCTTTTGACCCCTTTACTTGTGCACGGGCAGTCAAAGCCATGCGCCGCAGCCACACTTAGCAGGGCAGAGAAGGGAGGCCGGAGAGAAGCTGAAGCACAAGGCAACCAAGGCGACGCCAAGACCAGAAGCACAGGAGGGCAAGAGGGCGAGGTGGACTCCCTCGGCAAGATCCTTGCCGAGGCGGGCCCCCGCAGCCCCGGCAAGAGCCTTGCCGGGGCAACTTTCCCAATGCCAGCAGAGTGAGCCACCCTTGAGCCCAAAGGTTCCGAAAGCCGTCAACAACTACGTTGTGACCAGGGCTCGGGAGGCACCTTCATGGTGGCATGCAGATCTTCGTCAAGATCATAAACATATGAGTTCAGATGAGGACCAGAAGATGGTGACCCTCGGCAGGATCCTAGGCGAGGAAATCCACAAGACCCCTGGCAAGCGTCTTGCCGGGGACGAAAACGACACCACGACAAAACCCTTGCCGAAGACGCCAGCAGGGCCACTGCCAGGCCCGCACCAGCCAAGACTCTGCCGCCATTCGCATGCAGCTGCCAGCCAAACCAGCTGGGCAGGCACCTGCGTGGCAACATGCAGCTTCCACGCCAAATCAGCAAGCACCTATGTGGAGGCATGCAGATCTTCATGAAGGCCCTACCACCGCGCCACCTCAGTTGCTTGCCTGCCTACATGGCGTTGCATGCATCGCTAGCCCGGGCGCGTGTCGAAGCGAGGCGGAGCAGCGACGGACGGGACGGGCCTCATTCCCATCCCCGATAAAGCTAATGGACACCAACGTAGAGCATTTAATGCGCTTTGTCCTGTAATGCCGTGCGATAAGCTCGCGCACTGTAGGCCTTTCCACCTCATGTGTGCCACTGTGGCAACCCCTTTTTCCTATAAAATGAGGCCCGAGGTGACAAGGAGAGGGATTCGGATTTTTGGAACGGCACAGCCACCGTAGCTAGTTCGAAAAGCTCAAGAACACTCAATACATCCACCAAAGCAGCACTAGGGTTTTACGTATCCTCGCGGCCCGAACCTGGCTAAACGATCTGTGTGCTAGCTCCTAAACCTGCTCTTCTCACGACCCCGCACCCGCCGACCGTAGAAGGGATCCCAGTGACCCCATAGGTTTCGTTCCCACCGACATCTTTGGTGCGCCAGGTAGGAGGGCGCAGTTGTGAGAATCTGGTCTAGCAGTTAGCCTAGCGGTTCTTCATTGCCATGGCTCCCAAGAAGAAGGCGGCCATGGCGGTCGGTTCGTTGGGGACCAGACGGACCGTACCGGTGAGGGCGAGTAGCGAGCCGGTCACGGACAGGACTCGAGGCGCGGCCCGTGAGCACCAACATCGCTCTCGCAGTCAGAGTCTGGCGAGTGGTGTCGTTCGTGCGCTAGACGGCGGGTCTGCATGGCACAAAATCCAGAGACGGAGCTGCCC